>NC_139925.1:22289855-22292355 GCF_963514095.1 Eutrigla gurnardus
TTGAAGGTCAAACCGACGTCCCCGAAATGGTCTGGTCTGGTCTACAGGGGGTTTCCTTTTTGTGTCAACTTTGCTGCACCCGTCGCTAAGCAACCAGCTGTGGGTTGACAGTAAAGTAGTGAAGTAAATAACATGATGTGATTAAAAAAAACCTTTAGCTGTTCGCTCTCTTAGACCATTTCAACAGAATTGTTTTGCTTGGCAACAGCTTGGCTCTGTGTTTTCTCACATATTTGAAATGGTAACAACGGAAATGGTTTATTTAGTGCTAACAGCTAATGGCTAATGCTAACTAGCGCTCCACCTGCCAATTTTGACACGGACTTGTTGCTTACAATGAAGCATTTTCAGGGAAATGTTCTATGTATATATTGGGGACCTGGCAAGTCTCTAGTCCTGATCCCTAGTACCTGCAGTCATTTAGAAAAACATTTACATTTAAATGTAACATTTACAGAATTTTGCTATTGACTTAAGATCAGTTCATTTGCCAGCTATACACCTAACTTTTCTACTTGCACTACGAAACTTCCACTTTAAAATATTACTTATTGAACTAAAAGTAAACTTAACTTAAACAGTAGTCGTGACAGGCTCCTCTATTTGTCTTGTGTAATATCGATCCATTCTTCCTGTCGGGCATCAATTAATGGAGCTTGGTCAGTGCTCCTTGGCCTCTGACACCAACGCACATTCAAATGTTATATATATGATATATTTTATTTATTTGTGATGCAGTCACCCGCTACATTATGTAGTATAAAGAGAGAAAAAGTAGTATGAAGAGTTTGGTTCATTAAGTTAACATCAACCACTCTCTTTTCCTGTGTTTTTGTTGCCTAAACCTAATTTCCTGTGAAGTTTATTTTGAAAAGTCACAATGCATGTAACAAGCTTATATTGGCACACTGACACTGACACTGACACGTGCAAAAGTGACACTTTAGTCAGAGTCCGCTTTGGGGCGTTGACCTAGCTGCGTTATTTGACACATTTGAGTGAGAAACCTGCGTAGAATTATAGACGTAGTCAGGTCTTAGTCTGTGCAGCCATATTGGTTATTCTGCATGAGCAAATCGTTCATGAACGAATAATGTGAACTATTCTTCTTTTTTCGTATGTGTGAATTATGCCGTTGGCCTGTCGATTCAGGATTCTCCAAAACCTCATAAAGTGCATTCTCAGTGCTGATTGGCTGTCACACCTGTCCGTTCCTTCACGCTGCGTCTCCATTCGGGGCTTTCGAGCAGAACGTAGAAGGAGGACTGCTTATTGTACTCCTCCCGGTCTAAGATCCTAATGGTTATGCTCTTCCTGTATGGGACACACACGTACACACACACACATAGAGGGAGGTGGTGAATGCATGCATGGTGACACAACAACATGGCAAGGTAGGTACACACACCAACACACTCGCACACACACTCGCACACACGCACAAGGTGGAGTCGTGGATGTGGTGAAATGAGGTGATCCACAACCGGCTGCATGTTGGCTCTCACAGTGAGGTCACTTCAGATGAAAACCTGAGGCACCTCCGTGTTGAGAACATGCAGCCTCGGCACGACGTTCCCGGGGCTCAGCCCCGTCCTGACCTTTGGTGTCGTTGCTCTCCATCAGGCGAGGCTCTCCGATCTCTAAGTAGAAGGTTTTGTTCTTCTCATACTCCTCGTCGTCGACTACTTTCACCTTGATGGTTTTACTGAGGAGGGAGGAAGAAGGGGAGGAAAAAGAGAAGGCAGAAAAGTAAGGGAAGGAAGGACCGAAAGGCGGGAAACCAAGAGAAAAGAGCAGCATTTGTTTGGTTTTTCCCCCACAAGCATCAAAAGCTCAATTTCAGTACCTCCAACATTTAGTCATCAGGTAAAATGTTGTATTTCCACTTCATCTAAGCATAACATCTGATGTCAGATTCATGTGGGAGGGTACATCGGAGCAGCATCAAGATTGATCTGACAAACTCTGATAAACACTGCGCCAGCCTGCAGCCCCGATCCAGGCTCATTTCAATCTGCCGCTCAGTCGGGTATCAACTTCTTGTTTATCTTTGTCACTTGGATGCTAAATGTAGTCTGGCAGTCGGCGGAGAGTTTATCAACTCCATTAGTCATTTTGGCAGGTGAACAATCGTGAATCGAAATTGAGAATTTGTTCTGGAACGAAGCTTTTTGGGATGAAAATGTTTTTTTGTGTGTTTTTACACACAGACTTACTGCACAATGATGCATGTGACAGTGTGTTTTAGAATTTTCATTAATAAAGCAAGATATTTTCAATCGATGCCTGTGGGAAACCGGAGCAATTCACCGTCAATTCAGCCAAACAAAGAATTCAACGTTCATTGAAATCGACTGTGACAGGTTGCAGTTGTAGGTTATTATACCTTTTCACATTGCGTCACACATTTTTGGCTGAATTGAAAGTGAACCGACTCAAACTGTGGAACAGATCAGCAGGTAGACACATGGAGCCATTAGAAGAATAAGAAATCATCCGA